>NC_081411.1:453714150-453743360 GCF_030272615.1 Cryptomeria japonica
ACCTTGATAAACTTCATCCCGGAATCTCCTTGCATCACTGATCTCTTCGATGAGGGATTTAAGAACAAGAGTCTTGTTTTCCATGAGTTCTTCAAATTCCAAGTACATGACCCTGGAAGAGATGATGGCATGATCCTGCAGGATATTGAGCTGTTGTTGGGGCATGGTACGCCAGATTGCCAGACTTTTCTCAACACTTTCCAGATTCTTTTTGAAAGTGTTAGAAGTCTGATCCAATTTCTCCTCAATGGTTTCCAGCTTAGACATTATTTGAAAAATGTCTTTTATCACTTGCACGCATTGATCATGAAGCTGATCAATCCAGGAATCCAGTGCTTGTACTTTCTGAGAAGCCCTTTCCACTCCACGGATCGATTCTTGGGAACTAGAAGAACCTATGGAGTTATTCCCTTCAACAGCAGGTTTTGTGATTTTATGAATGGCTGCCATGAGCTGTCGGTTTTCTTCTTCTAGCTTGTTTTTCTTTGCAAGAAGATCGTCACACCTTTGCACTAGTGAAGCAACAGAAAACTGAGCATCATGTTTAATGACCTCATGTGTTTGCTTGCCCAATTCTACCCTTGTAACCTTATAGTCAGCATCTGACATTTCATCAAGTGGTTTATCTGCAATAGGTTCCACAATTTCAGCTACTTTCATCTTGTTGCTATCAACAGTTACTCTAGAAATAGTCTTCGCCTTCTTAGCAACTTTGGATCTGGACTGTTTGAGTTGCTGGTAGTCAAAGGCATCAGGTGAGATCTCTTGCTTCTTTCTTTTCGGGGTGAAAGAACTAAGCCATGGAGGCAAAGTCATCAACTCACTTCCTGTAGCAGCTGTAGGCAAAGGAGAAGCAGTTTCTGTTTGAATTACCGTGGTCACCCTGGGAGGAATATCTGTTTGAATAGCGACCACGGTTTGCTCAGTTACCAATGGACATGAAGATTGCCTCATGAATTCTTCAAAACCAGAAGTGGAAGTATCAATTTCTGATAACTGAATGCAAGTGGGAATATCTTCAGGAACTTTCAACACACTTTCTCGTTGTTGATCAGGAGAAGGCTCGTATGCTGAAATGGGAACTGCATTCTGAGGAGACTCATCAATGAGCAAATCAGGAGGAGAAAGAGGCGTCTCAATGGAAACCGGAGGAATGACCTCGTGAGGCGTGTCTGAAACTGGAGACTTAGGCGCATCATCAGATTGCTGCCCCTCTTCTGGATTATCCAAATCGATCACCTGAACATGGAACCGTGATTTCTCCTTCCCACGAGTAGTTGTCTCCTCAGGAGGAAGCACTACTGCACGACTAACTCGTAACTTGATCCTTGTGCCTGAAGATGAAGCACCCTCCTTATTATCAATCTGAATCTCAGACTTCCGTCCAAGAGGCCCTGTAGAATCATCTTCTTTACCAACCTTGATTTTGATAAGTCTAACAGCATTACTTTTCAGCCATGCGTTAGTGTTGGCCAAGATAGGCTGAAATCTGTCAAGAATGGAGACGCACTCCTTGTGTGACCATTGGATCAAAGGAAGTGGAGCTTCCTCAACCCTTCGTGAAGTGTATTCAGGATCAAGTATATGCCCGTCATCGATCATCCCTTGTGGGATATCTGCCAAGTTCAAGTCAACAATTTGCTCAACAGTGAGCCTGCAGTAATCCATCTTCAGAACTTCGGCTTCTGTGTGGAGATCTGCCCAGATGTCTTCAATGCGATGAACATGTACAAAGAATTTCTTGATCTTTTCCTTCATACCTCTATAATCAAAATCAGCTCTAGGTTTGAACCTCTTAAGCTTGATTTCCTGCAATTCAACCTCCATGGCCTTAGCCTTCACAGATGTGACAAGGGAGTATCGACCAATTTTCAATGGATTTGTGCTGGAGATCCCCATTCCAACCTTGTGTCTAGCAGATTGAAGAGTGTGAACGGCCATAATCTGTCTTCCCAACTCCATAAGAATTATCTTATCGGTTGGGTATCTTGGAAGCATGTATGGCTGTCCATCATAGCACCCAATCCTCATGTAGGTGAAGGTGGGAAATTGCAGGAATAAACACCCATACTCAGACACCTTGACCCATGCCTCATCTGATACTCTTTTATTTCTGAGATCCATGTCAAACTGACACATGAAATATCCAAAGAATGCATCTTGGACTCTTCTGAAATGCAGTCTGCTAGGTTTCAAAGGCAACTGGTCATAATATTCCCAAACTGGTATAAGCGAGCGATCACCTTTGGTAGAAAGACCTGGAAAGTGTCTAAGTGATGCTGCTAAATATACCAAATAAGAATTCATGAAGAAGGTCATAGTGGTAGGAACCGCTGCAAAATGTTCGCACAAAGCATCCCTGATGATTTCACCCCATGAAATGTGATGCGACTGCCGTATGAACATGATGAATTGATACATCCATGGCTCAAAGACATTGGAGTGCTCAAGGCCCAACATTCTGCTGAGAAGAGTGATGGTGTCTCCTATCTCCCACTTGAAATCACAACGGTACAACTTTGCCCATCTTGAGAAGGAAGGACGTGGCTCTTGAATCCACCTATTGATGTGGCGCTTGCAATCTTTTTCTCTTTTCACATAATACTCTGCTGCACTTTCTTTGGTGATTTCCATATAAACAGGTGCAGGAGGTATTTTGAAGACCTTCTCGATTGTATCTGCATCAAGTCGAATTATAGCTTCACCATCATCATTTTTGATGACTCTTGACTCTTTGTCAAAATGATGGGCGCATGCGAGAACAAACTCAGGTTCTAGGGCAGCCACTGGGAAAGAAGATGCATGATGGATATGGCTGTCCAACAGCCGCTGCAAGTTGTTATCCTGTGGATCTTCTACCCTGTGAATGAATTCTGCCATATCAACGTGCCCTATTTCTGTGTCCCTAATGCGATCCAATGGAGAAGATACCTGGGAAGGTGTAACCTCATTCTGGTATTTGTCATATTTGTATTTCATTTTCTTTGGAGTTGGCGATGCCGGCAAATCTGACATTGATTGTGAACCTGGAATGCTGTGATGAAGACTTAAAAGAGTTAAGGCCACATCATAATCAGCTGCAAATATCATTCTTTCTTTTTCAAATGGGTAAAACTTTGATCTCTGAATTTCACGGTTTTGTGAGAGGAAGAGGGAAGATATGTAGAAATGGGAAAATCTTGACTTTGACCAATTTCGGATCTTGGGAGAATTTTCGCAAGTATACAAGTTGGAAAGTACATACATGCAATCGGGGTTTTAAAACCCGAATACAAGTACACTTGTAAATTCGAAAATGGAGAAATGGATGCAAAATGGGATTTTGACTTGCGGGAAATGATGGAAATGGAAAGTACGGATATGGGGAACGTGAATGGATAGAAACAGGAATATCCGGAATAGTCATTTTCATGAAAATGGGAAGATCTTTTCAACATGTAATCCGGTTTTCAAAACCCGAATTTGCAAGAGGGGTATTTCACACTTTTCAAGCTTGGAATTTTAACCAAAAATGATTAAATTCCTTAACCGTAGGGGAAAAACAAGAATTTTCAGCGAACTTGTAATCGAGATTAAAAATCCCGAATACAAGCTAAGATGGAATTTTGAGAAGAATAATGCAATTTAACAATTGCATTTCAAAGGGAAGATTTCTTTCACGAAAACCAATTTTTAGGGGAAGAACATCACATGCCAAAAAAATAAAATAAAAAATAAAAAATAAAAAAAATGCAACAAATAACGAAAAAAGAAGAAAACAAGAAAATAATAAAAAGAAGAGAAGAAAGGAAGAACATACCTTTATTAGAAATGCAAAATGCTTCTCCAACAATGCAATACTTCTTGAGATGAAGAAGCAAAACCGGACTATCAAAATCAAACCGCAATGCCAAACCCTTTACACGTTTTTGCAAGAATGTCTTATATGGAAAAACGTGGTACCAAGCAAGGGCAAAATGTCATGTAAAATGCTTGAATGCTTCTTAAACCTCAACGCCTTGATGCTTCAAGCTAAAACGATCCATGTTCTAGAAGATGCGTGGCATTCAATACTTCTAAAACGCAGCCATAATGTTTCACGTTAGGAAAAAACGTGGCACTTGTTGCATAATGGATATGGCATCATTAAATGACTTAAAACTCCTCCCAAACTCCACGCCTAGGTGAGAAAGGGCAAAACGATTTAGGAGTTTGCAATTTGTCAAAGATTTAACCCCTCAAAATGTGGCATTAAAGAAAAACGTGGTTGCTGATTTAGGGCAAAAAACCAGCAAATGTATCCACCAAAAGGCGTGAAAGATGTCTAACAATGCATGAAGATAGGATGCAAACCAAAACGCCTCTTTCCTCCAACAATTTCTCCACAAAATTCGCCTTGAAATGGTCAAAAATCGTTTTTCCCATGCATTTCGGGTTTTTTGGAGCAAAAGACAAGTTCGATTTGTTCAAAATGAAGCAAATCGGGTTTTAGATAGAAAACAACAAGTTCGATTTTCACTTTTCCCTCTTTCATGCCAAAATCGGGTTTTAAAAGACAAATGACAAGTTTAATTTTTCACTTTTTCATTCATCAAGCCAAAATCGGGTTTTTTTTGGACAAATGACAAGTTTAAAATTGTCAAAAATGCACTTTTATGTCAAAATCGGGTTTTAGAAGACAAACTGCAAGTTTAAAAATACTTGTAAGGGGGAAATAAAATCCCTACAACAAGTAAAAAACACTTGCACATATGTAATGGGGATTTAAAATCCCTATTACATGCGAAAACCATTAAAGTAGGGGTTTTTTGAACAAACTGCAAGTTTACTTGCAGTTGAGCCAAAAAACCCCTATTTTAATTAAAAATGACCAAAAAACAATAAAAAGATAAAAACATTAAAAGGGAAAACTTAAAATAAATTACAAGTGACATATTTAAAACAAAAGTGCACATGTAATTGATCAAAAATTCCCCTACAAAGACCATAACAATGAATATCATTAAAACTTGCAGTTTGAAGAAAATTCTCCACCTGCAGTCTGGGTTTTAAAACCCGAAATTGAAGGAAAGGCATAGCAAACGAACCCAGAATTGGACGAAATTCGAAACGTAGTTCGAGAATGGACTGAGGATCAAGCCAGTCCAAGGATTAGTCAAAATTCTGCCTCGGGAAGCGTGCCATAGAGTAAAAATTTCAATTTTTTCATAAAAATTTCACTGTAGTGGTCCTTCATTTTTGAAAACAAAAATGAGCACAACACAGTTTATGACAGAAAAAGCATTCCCAAGATTGCTATGAATCAAATTTTCAGATTTAATTGCTATCATCATCTGTATTAGCCATTTGTCAAGGACTAATATACATCACTTTTGGGACGCCATAATGAGATATGCTGAGAACCATGGTTTTTTGTTGAGAAAATTATTATTCCTATTGCCCAAGATCATGTCAGAGAGTGGGATTGCAAATGTTGACTATACTGAGATGCATTGGCATGAGAATTTCTACGATACAAGATCCGGTGCTAACAAGTATCCCAGTTTAGTTTTTGGGGATGATTGCATTATTGGGTTAGAAGAGAGGACAGCACAGGCTTGGCATGATGGGTTTCTCGTTTTATTAGAGTGGTCCAGCAACAACATGTATTTTTTGAAGACTAACTTGGGACCCTGGGATCATATTTGGCTTCACTCCGAATTAGTCAGGTATATTTGAGTTGTTGGTTGAGCTGGCAATTGATTGAGGGCAAGAAATTTTGAGGGAGGACTGTAATATCCCCATTTTTTATCTATTTTGATTTGCAAGAATTTGTCTAGCTCTTGTTTTGACCAAAACAGCTTGGTGTTTGATGAGAGGAACTCTAAGGTTCTTGGAGCATGCAAGTTATGTTTTGCAAGGATTTTTGTTGCCAATGAGCTCAATTAGCCTTGAGGACTCTTATGACACTTTCTGAAATGAATCAAGACTTTTGGTGCGTTTCTCCAATATTCTTAGAGAAAGCATCTATTCATAGAAAGTCACTTGATTGATCCCGATTATCATTATTCATCGGTATCATTCTAGTATACTCAAATTTTGATTTCGATGCTTTTCAACAAATTCTGCAACTTGGGTGAATTATTGAGCTTTAAATTAATTATACACTAAGGTTGCTTAATTTTAATTAAAAAACAACTTAGTGTGATAGCTCATTTGAAAGGGAATTAAAAGTTTTAAATCATAGACCCTTAAAAAAGGGACCTTGCATATCAACTATAACTATTGTCTCATAAAAAATTATTTTGGAGAGAAAAAGAGGTTAATTTATTAAAAGTGAATTGAAAAATATATCTTTTGGAAAGTTTAGTGGGAAAAAAGTATAGAAGGGAATTTAGAGAGCCCATTTGGACTATGTAGATTATTTATTTCTTCTTGTGCAACCCTTATAAAATGTGGGATTGAACTTGGCTCATCTTAGCCCTTTGGAGGACGAAAACCCTCTTGGAGAAGATTACTCATGGTGGTGAAAGATCCTCCCTGGTTAATACAGTGAGATTCATTTAGTCTTAGTTTGAGTGGAAAGAGATTAAAGTATGATTGAAGTTTTGCAATTCGTAAAGTTTTGTAGGCAAGACAAATTGCTTCAGTGTTCGAAGAGGTTCACCACGTAATCTAAGTTGATGGTTTTAGACAAATCATCCAATTCACGAATAATATTTTTAAGTGAGAATATGACATTATTACCTAAGAATATATGTGAGTAATAGTGGTGTAGGAATTATTTTTGGTGGATCGAATAATTGTTGGAGGTTTGTCGCTATTCAATTGGATGGTGTGCAAGGATAAAACTAAAGTAGCCGTGAATGTTAGAGGAGGCTGGTAAATACCATTGGTAGGTGTTGGACGTTAGTTTCTTCGTACGAGTGTGAGTTCCAATGAAGGGTCGACTACCTTATATCATTGCTTTAGCATGAGAACCTCTTTCTAGTAGTCATGATCCAAGGAATAACAGGTCGAGCTCCCTTTGGCAGCATCTAGAGTGACCAATCTATTGCCAAGGATAGTGGGTCAGTTTGCGAGGGTTGGGAAAAGTTGCTGAGTGTTTCCAAGGTCATTGGAGTCATTCTTGCAGTCACATGGTGAAGTGTCATTAACAAAAACTTTTAGATGTAAATTCTTCTATTTAAAGCCTCACATGGGAATCATCTCTAGCTAGCGCAACCTTGTTAGTAGCCTCAAACAAGGGCCTGAATGTGCAGGAGCATCAAGTTTATGATTAGAACTCTATTGACCTCTTCAAGGTTAGCTAAATTCATTGTAACCTTCGTGTTATTGCTTGAATATTTGTAGTTTATTGTGTGTCTCAACTCTATTATAAATTTACTCAATGAATAAGATTGTTTGTTAAAAAAAAGTTTGGATTATATATTATGCTGAACATGTAATGAAGTTGTTCAATATTTTGCAAATAAACATTGTCAGCCTATCAAACATAGAGACAACTAAATCAGCAAAGCATATTTGTAGTTGCATTTGAAATATATGTGAAATTGAAACTATTACATTCAAACAAACCTCATAAGCCTTGCAAAATCTAAACTATCTTCAAAGATTTCATGCAAACTATTTGACTAAATGTCTATTCACTAAGGTTGGAAAAGAAAGGAAAACTTGGTTGTAGTTTAAATAGGAGATCTTACATTGGAGAGGACCTTAATATTGTTCTAAGTCAAAAGTAAAAAAATAGGGGGTCTTTCTATCCAAGACAAAAAGCATGAAGTTGTGGAAGATACTAAGTGGTCATGATCTAGAAGATCTAAAACCAAGGAAAATGCAATTGGTTCAACAAGAAAAATGGAATTGCCTACATTGCAGCCTAGCAAAGCAAATTCTTAGCCTTTGGGGAACTTTTGGAACGTATTTTATTTCCAACTCTGAAATTTTGTCAAATCCCACCTCAAATCACGAGCCTATCAATGTACTTCTAAAATAGAAAATTAACTAGGGTTCCATTCCCTTCAAATATTCTTATATTTGGCTTCAAGAGGTAGGATTTAATTAAGTTGCTACAAAGGTCTAGAAAAAGGGCAAAACATAGTTTCTAAGGATAGTGGAAGAATAAAATACAATCTACAAAGGCCTAGCCAAAGACAATGACTTCAATCACACTCTACAGATTATAATATTTCCACCCTTAAGCTTCAAAATTGAGTAAGTTCAAAATAAGATTGAAGAATAGGACCCCTCAAAAAACCTTTTAGTACAACAATAGAATTATTCCAATCAACTTGTCAACCTTCTCCATGAAGAAGAGACTATATGGATACTAATATCTAAAATGCTTTGGATCTCTAACGGATACCACAATGACAAGTACTTCTATAAAAATTTCAACAAAGAAGAATTCCAAAACCATAACAAAATGACAATCTGCTAATGGACACTGTTTTGAGTTAGTGAACATCAAAGAGAAGATCTACAACCTCTTCAAGCCACTTTACCAAGACGAGCATGTAGACAAAAACTCCGAGCTCCACAACCTCTTGGCAAATATTCCTCTTCTCATGTCAAGAAAAAAGTAGAGATTGTTGTGAAGTAGTGCTAATAGAGGAATTACAAAGCGTTGTATTCAACATGAAGAGAGACAAATCTCCTAGCCTCAATGGGTTTAATACCAGATTTTTCCAGGGTTTCTAATATATTATAAAAATGACTTTTTTTCAATAATGGAAGATTCCAAATGGCATCACCCCATGGAGGAATAAACTCTTCCTTTCTAGCCTTAATGCCAAAAGAAGCACAACCAATGAATATTGGCAGATACTAAATTATATCTCTTTACAACTCTTCCTACAAAACTATTACTAAAATCATCTCTATAAGGCTTGAAAGCCTCGTAACCTTTCTTAATTCAGGAGAGTGAACCAGTTTTGTCCCTATTTGGTTCATCTCCAAAAGTATCATCCTAAACCAAGAAACTATACTCTCCAACAAACAATAAAACAAGTAAATCATAGGCATTAAATTAGATATAGCTAATGTTTTTGATTGTCTAAACCACAAAGTGATCTATTGTACCTTGTCAAAAACCCAAAATAAATTCCTATATCTAAGTGTCAGGGGGTTTTCCTTTCTTTTTTGATGTTTTGGGCATATTGGAACAAATCCTTAGTTCCCTGGTTTTTTGAGTTCACTTTCCCATTCCCTTCCCCTTCTCAATTCCCACATGGCCTTATTTTTCATTTCCTTGTGGACCTCAGGACTTTCTACAGACTTCAAACCTAAGTTTGTGTTTCCACTCACACTCCACCTTCCCTTTGCAAGTTTCCTCACAATGTTCTTTCAAACCCCAAGTTCCAAAGTGAAACTAGAACCTTAGGTTCCAAATCCACATTTCCACTTAAAGTCTACTCCCTGACATGTGTTGACTGTTCATCTCTTTCAAACCTTGGGTCCCAATGAGTACCTAGATAACTTGGAATGTTTGGTCCAAGTTCTTGTTTCCATTTGGAGTCTACTCCCCAACATGCATTATTTTCCCCCACTTCGAACATCAAATTCCAATAGGAACTCAAAACCTTAGGTTCTAGTTCCAATTTCCCCCATTCCTAACCTACAAAGTACTTAGTAGACTTTGGACCTTGATATGGATTTGGAACCCCAGGTTCCAAGTCCCCATTCTATCCTAGGGACTGACATTCACCAATTTTTTTGTGCAAATCCAAGGTTTCTAGGAACCAAAACCCAAACTCCCAAATGACAACGATGATGTGTGGAAAAGGAAAAAGGCAAAGTAAAGAACCACAAAGTGTTGTATTTTCGAAACTTTGTAGTGGTTCCAAAACTTTGTGCAATTCCCAACAAACATCTAATTCTCAACAAAGTTTCCAATGTGTAGCGAGTTATCGATAAATCCCTAAACACTAAAACAATCAAAGAGTTCCAATGAATTGGTAAATAGCAAACATTTGGGAAGCTGTTTCGAGTGTTGGTGGCATGGCCAACATGGAGACATAAGGAAGAAAAGAAGTCATTGAAGCTTTCCAAGGGAGCAAGAACCAAGAACTTCCACCAAGGTTGCGAGTTCCCAATCAATCTTTGAAAAGATGAAGAAAAGACAAAGTGTTAGGCAGCGATGATTTAATGTGGTTCTGAAACCACTTAAGGTTCCCAAAGGGGGTTCTTTCACCAATTGGTTTTGTCAACAAACAATGCGATGAAATATTTAGTTTCGAAGGAATTTGTGAGGGTAGAGTTTTAGTTTGGTGGAGGCTTGCTATGTGAGTGAGGTGACCATTCTAATATAAAAAAACATGTCAATAGAAAAATATATTTCAAAAGTGTTTGATGATTACATATATACTTTTCAAGAGGAGTTTTGAGCACCAAATGTAATGATGCAACTCTTACTCACCATTAGTGCAAGAAAGATCTCCCAACTACTTGCATTTATTTTGTCTACTCTCCATAACTCCTCATAGATATTTTTGTACCTCCAACAATTGCTATTCAATTTGAGATCCTTGTTTTGGATGGGAGTGCTCATCAATCATTGATTTTCAGTATGCTACAAATTAGACCTTCGCCTTGTTGATATTGAATAGGAGGTTTTGGACTATTTTCAGGAGGTTGGCCATTGGGTGGTCTCGAGACACCAAAGAACTGCAAATACAATGCAGGGTAGCCATTGAATGTTAGTTCAACTCATTGGGTGAAGTGTAAGCCTATAAAATCAAGGGAGATTAATACTGTAGTGCTGAATGTCTCCATGATGGAATGTGTATATCCAAAAGGATTTATTAGTCATAGATGAGGATTTTCCTTTGTGACATTGTTGGCATGAATGTAATAGCACTCTAAAAGCATTGCAAGCTTTGTAATGATTTTTATCGGATTACATATGGATCTATATAGCTCTATTGTGGGTTGCTAAGCATGCTCTATCACAAATTTCAATCTTTGTTTTTTGAAAATATGTAGTTTGTTATTCCCTTCCTAACAAACTATGACTTTGTTGCCTAAGGAATAGGCACTAGTCTAGGACCATTTCACTAATCTCACATCATTAAACAAAATCAAAACATTAATTAATATTTTAGAGATAGAAACATTCATGATCTTGTATTACAACCAAGGAATCAATCTTGAGAGAGCCTTGAAAAGATTCATTTCATGAGGGTTATGTCTACACAATCACATCATCTATATAGAGGTTATTGCAACCAGTCTTTCTTGATCTAGTGATAATATTTGGGATCAAGAATGCAACTGGGTTTGGTTGTGGTTGTTTTTGGTTATTCATTTTGTTTGATTTAATACCTATTCAAGTATACCTCTAAGAAAACCCTTCTAAGACCACGTTGAGCTCAAAGTATAGGAGATATAACCCTCTCTCATATAGTTGACCCTTAACAACCCTCCACGGTCTATGGATGAGACAATTTCATTTCCACGATGACAACCCTAGCCTTGAAAGTGAATTTTTTTTCTAGGAAGTGGAGCAGCAGTTTTGGGACCCAAAACAATCTACAATATTTTGCACAAACTAAGATTTGATGAGAATAATGTGTGATGGATAAGGAAATGCATTTAATTGTCTTTGGATTGTTCCCTTGGTTAAAGGAATTCCAACAAGCTTCTTGAAACTCTGTAGAGGTATAAGGCAAGGATTCTATCTCTCCTTTTTTTGACATCATATCTGCAGAGCTCTTGAGATGTACACTTGAAAATAAAAGGCAGCAAAAATTCTCTTTAGTATTCCTACCTTCCATGAAGGGGCTCAATCGTGCACAATTTGCATATGACACCATTTTGTGGGGAAGGATCACTCCCCAAATTGCAAGGAGGTTCAACTCTACCCTCAAAATCTAAATTTCTATAGGGTGTTTGGTGAACAAAAACACATCTTCCATATACTTCTCTCACAACCACCTTAGGGAAGCTACTATTCCAGAATATTGGATTTCAAGGTAAGTCATAAACAAATTTTCTCCTACTTTGGGTTTCCAATATCTTTTAAATTACCCAAAGCTCGACATCATGAAAAAAATATATACAAAATGAAGGCAAAAATCAGTGATTAGGCTAATCTATAGTTTACTACAAATGTGTGGACCTTGCTAATAAACTTTTTGCTACCTGCCTTAGATATCTACCAAATGAGTATTTTTTGTACAAAGTTTATTATGAATAAGATGAAGCAGCATATTAGGAAGTTCATGTGGAAAGGAAGAAAGCATGATAGTAAGAAAAAGTTTCACCTTTTTCAATGTGAACAAATTATTAAAAGCAAAAGAAAAGAAGGGCTCGACCTAATATCTCTTCAGGATCACTAAAAGGGTCTGGCTGCAAAAATTAATCATTTTAACACTCGTCGGACTCACCACGGACTCGCAAGTCCATTGGCAGGCCGAGTCGACTTGCCAAGGACTCGTGAGCCGAATCCTGGCAAGTCTTAACAAAAGACTCGCGAGTTTTTTACATGGACTTACGCGAGTTTTTTACAAGGACTCGCGAGGCCGACAATGCATGCCCAACCACGTTTTAAAGTTTTTTTTTTTTTCATTTTTCACTCATTTGACATTCGTACTTGCTGAAAACAAGTTTGTAGGGTTTGAAGGAGAGGAAATATGTCAAAAAATTATCTAATTTTTTTCTTTTTCAAGTCAGTCTCAATCTCTTCATCAAAATATAAGACATATTGAAATGTGACTTATACTTTAAGTTATATTTCATGTATATATTGGCAAGATGTTTGAGAGTGGTTTCAGATCTCTAGGAGTTATAATGCAAATTCTAGGTTTTAGAAGATCTTTTAAATTTTCAGACTTAGTCAAATTTCAGGTAATCAATAGGCTCCTATCGGAAAAGCGGATTTACATTGGCCCCCTACAATTCTATGGGAAGCGGATACGGAATGCATTTCTGTCAAGCTCTCTTGCCCCTACAATTCTATGGGCTCCCACCCATGTTACGTATATAATCTGGCAAGCCCTATAAATTCTATGGGGAATCATCGCTACCAACATTCTCTTGCTCTCTCTATCTCACTCACTTTATCTGTCCTAGATTTTAGACCTATCTATCTCCCTATCACTCTTCCTTTATCCCCTCTCTCTACCACACTCTATCTCACTCTCTCCTCTCTCCCCCAAGATCTAGATCTATCTCTCTACCCCTCTCTCTCTCACCCTCTGACCCTAGCAAGTGGTGCTACCCTCAACCTAATTTTGGCAAACTAGAGAAGCCACATTGGATTCCTAGAACTAGACCCTCTAGTTCTATCTCTCCCTTGGTTTTCACTAGAGTTGGGAAGTCTTCTCTTTAGTTTGTTCATTGTTGTTTCTCACATTTGGACATATCATTATATGTAATTTTGTAAACATTTATAAACTTATGCTGCTATTATACATTTTAAAGTTTGAAACTATGATTATTAATGATTAAATTTTAAATATTAAGTGTTTGGAGATCATATGACTATTATGACATGTGTAATGTTTCAATTGTGGCTCTTATATTCTCTAAATGCATTAATTTATTTATGTTTTTTTTCTAAAACTACGGTTTTTTTTTGCTGAGTCCTTTCGCAAGTCTTTCACGAATCTGAGTCCGAGTCCAATTTTTTGGTTTGCCGAGTCCGTGGCAAGTCCAAGTATTAAAACTTTGTCGAGAATGATTTGTAACAAATATAAATGGTGGGCTTCTTTTTCTCCACCAAAATTACAATTGTCATAATCTCTAAATGCTATCTCCAATTCAACCCTCCTATTAAGAAACCCAAATTTGGAGAAGGCCATGGATCTTCATCTAATCTCAAATAAGCTTTCTTGGATGTCGGGTAATGGTGAGAAAATTCAATTCAATGAGGACAAAATCCATGGGCAGTTTAGACCTTAGATTTCTGCCCGCCTTAGAAATTGGCTTCAATCCAAAACATTAGCTATTTAAATCAAGTAATGTGTAATGTCCCCTACTCAATGATGTGCTTTCAGTGGTCCATTGGCCTATTCCAGAGACCTGTAGCCTATGTGGAATGAAGAATAAGGGTTTCAAATGTTGGTGAAGCAAGAACTTACTATTTTTAGTAAGTTAGGGGTTTGTTGTTTGGATGATGTTGTCTTACTGAGCTTTCCATGCTCTGTCACTAGGTGCGAAGATCATGCTTCTCGAAGTAGTAATTCATGACTTACTAGTTTTAGTAAGTGGCAATATGGAGCATTTCTGTTTTTAGCAATGGGCAGGGTCCTGATCCTGTTGTGGTTCTATGGTCTTCTTTACTCCACTTCATCCTGGTATTGTTGATGATCAGTATGGGAGTCATAAGTGATTTAATTAAATATTATTTCCTTGTCTAAGGTTTAATATTTAAATATTTGTATTTACTGATTAAATGTATTGAGGATGACTTAGGGAAAAATAATTATTTGATATCCATGTGTTATTTTCCTAAGTCCAATGGCGTATTATTTGGTGGCAATTTGGAAGGATAAATCATCTCTTGTTTTATAATTTTTGTATTGCAAAAATCGCCACCAAAGGCAAAGTTCAAACTTCCCTAGGAAGAGGGGAAGTGGGTGCCATGTTGGGAGGAGACTTGAAATGAAATGAAGGGAGTTTGAGTTGAGTTTGGGCACCATTTGCATTTGAATTTGGGGGAGCTTGGAGTTATAAATATGAGCCTTGGGCTCTCATTTTACCATCTTGAAAAATTGCATCGTTATGCTACCGGATTGGTGTATGAACTTTGAAGCTTCAGAGTGTGGCTCCCTAGTGTTTCCAGTTTCGTACTTGAAATATAGTACCTAGCTGTGTGATGTATTCTATGACATTTTCAGTGCATATTTCAGTATTTTCGAAGTGTGGAGTGATTTTTGGAGTTGCTGGTTTCCTTGTGGCTGAAGCAAGTTTTCGATCATACCTCCCTGCTTGAGCGACTGATCATTCTAGGTATTGGCTCAAACCTCCTTCTTGCTGTTGGTGATACATCTTGTAAGTTTGTAGCACCATATTCTGAGGTTTTGAATTTTATATTGCAAATCGAAATATCCTAGCTAGGCATGGGTTTTGGAGAGTGCATTGGGATGCGTGCAGGGTGTTTTGGAGTGTTTGGTAGCTCTATTTTGGTTTGTTCTTAGTTGTTGTTTGTCTAGTGTTTGTTTGGGAGTGATTTGGAGTGAATTGAGGGAGATCTGAGTGAGATATGAGCAATTTAGTGAGTTTATGGGTTGCTGCTAATGCATTTCCAGCCGACTGTTTTTGTGTTGAATTAGTTTGATGATCATTATCTCGTGTTCAACAATTTACTTCTACTCTCACTTTTCTCTCTATTGTAAGGTTAAGTAGTAGTAGTACTACTAACCGTTCTGGATTGTAATCTTCATATCTCGCTGAAAAGTGGAAGAGGCTGGCTTGCCGCCTATATCTGATAATTTGTAATTCAGTCCTCCCGCTGCATAAGCGGTTGAGTGATATTGGTTGTAATGATCCTCCCGCTGCATAAGCAGTTGAGTTAAGTAGTTTGTAATTCAGTCCTCTCGCTGAAATATTGCGGTAGAGTGATTTGTGTTTGCAGTGTTGTTCTCTTGGCTAGTTCACCGCCAAGTTCCTTGCTTTCCCGCTGGATAAGCTTAAGGGACTGGCTTGCCGCTCGTTATTGTATTTCATCAATTCAACAGTTTATATCTAACGATCTCCTCCTACCGTATGCTCTCACCCTCCCAGTCTGGGCTCTCAGTGATCAGAAAGTGTAGGGTTCCTTCCAGTTGTATGGTTTTCATTATTCTAACCCTAACGGGTGATTGTTGATTGTGATATTGCTCTGAAAAACAAAAAAAAATTATTGGGAATATTACAGTGGTATCAGAGCTAGTTTTCCTACCAGCCAGTGAGTTTCAGAGGGGTCGGAATTCTCCATGAGTGACAGAGACGTCCATTACTACAACAAAGAACAGAAGAGACAGCAGTTTCAGATTCCTGTAGTGCCGGAAGAAGATACATTTTCAGAGGTATTGAGAAACAAAGGGAAAGAAGTGGATTCTGCAGATTCAGTGGATTCAATGGCAGATAAGGCTACGGAAAAGAATGAGGCACCTAAGAAGAAGGCTGAGAGACAATTCAATGCCATGATGGATATGATGTCTCAATTGTTGGCCAAACTTAACCAGGATGTTGTTGGGACCCCTAATCAACCCAACAATGGACCGGAAGCCAGTACTTCTAATGCTCCTGTAGGAAATGGTAATGGGAGTAACAATGGGAGCAATAGTGGAGGTTCAGCCCCAAGACCTCTGCAACCTATCTTCTTGCCAAGAGAAGCACAACAAGCTGAAATTGAGATACCTACAGCTGATGAAATAAGGAACAACTTTATGGAGTGCGCTTCTCTCCCTGGAGAGATCTGAGATATCCTCACCCTGGATCAGTTCATGAATCAAAAAATGAAGCGAGGAAGGAGGAATGACAATAGATTTTCTGCCCCAAGAGATTATCAACAAGCTCTTGGAAGGGTGACTCTAGCACATTTTGATGGGAGCACTAAGAGCACAACTAGAGCATGGGTGCAGAAGTTGGACAATTACTTGTCCTTGAGGCCTATGCCTGAAGAAGACGCCATCAAGTTCGCTACTTTGCACTTGGATGGAGTGGCCCATGAATGGTGGTACCATGGGTTGGTCACCCTTGGTCATAATTTGATCACCACTTACGCTGATTTCACCAACAAGCTCATTGAAAGGTTTGATACCAAGGACCCGAAGGTGAAGTTTAGAGAACTTGCTCAACTCAAACAACAAGGTTCTTTGGATACTTTCATAACTGAGTTTCAGAGTCTTTCAATTATGGTTAGCAGCATCTCAGAGAAGAGGTTGGTGGTCCTATTTACTGAGGGGCTAGAAGAACCATTGAAAGGTTGGGTAAACGCCTTTGACCCGCCTACCTTGGCTGATGCAATCAAAAAGGCTCGAAGCATGGAGTTGGCTGCCCCAAAGAACAAATTTCAGTCCAAGCCCTTCTCTTTCCGAAAGGATAAGAAGAAGTTTACAAATCAGACCAAGAAGTTTCCTTCGCGAATGGATGATGAGCTCCGTCAAGAGCTTTAGAGGAAGAATCTTTGCTATTCTTGCAGAGAACCTTGGGCCCCAGGGCATAAGTGTCATGGGAAAGGCAATTTGCATCAAATGGAGTGCTATTCTGTGGATGGATCTGATTCTGAAATGTCAGAACAGAAGACTGAAATTGAGGACAGCAAGTATGAAGAGGCTCTTGAAGGGCCTGAAACTGAGTCAGAAGACCAAGGATTGGTTGCTCAACTCTCAAGCATTCACAAGAATGAGTCCTTTAGAGTTCGGGGTGTGATAGGAGAACATCATGTCATTGCTCTCATTGACAAAGAAGCGACTCATAATTTCATTGATGAGAGAATTGTTGCAAAGAGGGGGCTAGTGGCAAAGGAAGTAGAAGGCTTCAAAGTCATGGTAGCAAATGGATCCACTATATCTTGCAACCGGATGATTTCCAACATGTCTCTGAAGTTGGGAAATCATGAAATTAGAGATGATTTCTTTGTCGTTAACATTAGTGGGACTAATGATGCAGTCCTCGAGATTCAATGGCTGAGATCTCTTGGTGAGATTACATTAAATTTGCAAACCATGGAGCTGAAATGCATGTCTGAAGGGAAGAAGGTGGTGTTGAGAGGAATGTCAAATGGTGGACTTAGAGTTGTTTCATTGAAGAGGATGGAGAGGCTGATCCGCCATAACCAAGTGGAATGGGCAGCAAAATGTTTGATAATGCCATCAAATCCATTAGTAGACAAGGGCAGCTATTTTGCAAACATTCAAGCATTGATCACAGATAGAAGTAAGGTCATGGCTATGCCCTCCAAATCACTAGAAGAGAATCGGAGCTATCCTGAAGACATTCAGGCCTTGATAACCAAGAGGAGTAAGGTGTTTGAGAACCCACCTCCTAGTAGACCTCCTAAAAGAGGTGCATAACACATCATTGAGCTTGACGAAGGAGCTAAGCCGGTTATGACTGCTCCTTATCGGTATCCCAAGAAGTAGAAGGATGAGATTGAGAAAGCAATCCAGGAGTTGCTTGACATGGGGTACATATGGCCAAGCAAAAGCCCATTTGCTTCAGCTATTGTCTTGGTGAAAAAGAAGGATGGGACCATGCGCATATGTGTGGATTACCGAGCCCTGAATCAAAAAACTAAAAAGAATCGGTATCCTATTCCGAGAATTGATGAGCTCATTGATGAGCTACATGGTGCAGTGTTCTTCTCTAAGATTGATCTCAGGTCAAGGTATCATCAAATTAGGATGAGAGCTTCAGATGTGGAGAAGACTGCTTTCAGATGCCACTTTCGGCATTTTGAGTTCCTATTCATGCCCTTTGGCTTGACTAATGCCCCTACCACATTCCAGTCATGCATGAACAAAATCTTCCAAAAATAGATGAGGAAGTTCGTACTCATATTCTTTGTTGACATACTCATATTCAACGAATCTTGGAAGGAGCACTTACAACACTTGGATGAAGTGTTAAGCATACTGGAATCCGAGTCCCTGTTTGCAAGGGAGTCCAAATGTGAATTTGAAATGGAAGAATTGCTCTACCTTGGTCACATTATCAGTGCAGGTGGTGTGAAGGTAGACCCTAAAAAGATTAGAGCTATCATTGATTGGCCTCCTCCTGAGAACATAACACGCTTAAAGAGATTCTTGGGTCTTTGTGGTTTTTATTGGAGGTTTGTGAAGGGATACTCTCAGTTGGCTGCCCCCCTCACAGATCTTACAAGGAAAGGAGCTTTTGAATGGTTCGAAAAGGCACAAACATTATTTGATCAGTTTAAGGGGATCATGAGTTCCTACCTTGTTTTGGCTCTACTTGATTTCACCAAACCTTTTGAACTACAGTGTGATGCATCTGGAGAAGGTGTTGGTGCAGTCCTCATGCAAGATAAGCATCCTATAGTCTTCGAGAGTAGGAAGTTGAGAGGGCCTGAAAGGCTATATTCAATATATGACAAGGAGATGCTTGCCATAATGCATGCCCTTGCAAAGTTCAGGCAATACCTTGTGGGGAGTAAGTTCATTGTTAAGATTGATCATAATAGTCTTAAACATTTCATGCATCAGAAAGACTTGAACCAAAGGCAGCAGAAGTGGGTGAGTAAGCTATAGGCTTACGGCTTTGATATCGAGTATGTCAAAGGGAAGAATAACATTGTGGCTGATGCCTTGTCCAAAAGGCCCCATTTGAGCTCACTGTGCGAGCTTACTGCTGATTGGAGGGAGTTGTTGCTTGCTGATTATGCCAAAAATCAGTTTGCAACCAGCATTATAGAGGGTACTTTTCATGATGAAAAGTACAAATTGGTTGAGGGGTTGATTCTATACAAAGGAAGGATCTTCATTGTGGCTGAATCTAAGCTGAAGGAGGAGATTTTGAAGACTTTCCATGACATTCCCCTTGCTGGTCACCAAGGTTACTTCAAGACTTACAGGCAGATCCGAGAGAGGTTTTCTTGGAAGGGACTTAAAAATGATGCCTTGAGGTACATCAAGGAGTGTCATACATGCCAAAGAAACAAAGATGAGCACACTCTGCGAGCTGGTTTGTTACAACCCTTGCCCATTCCCAGTCAAAAATGGGAAAGTATATCCATGGACTTCATCACTGGGTTGCCACGGGATCAAGGGAAGGATAGTATTTATGTGGTGGTGGATAGACTAACTAAGTTTGCTCACTTTTTCGCCATCACTAGTTCTTTTACAGCAGCTCGGGTTGTTGAAGTGTTCTTTTGGGAGGTGTTCAGGTTACATGGGTTACTGAAGAACATTGTGAGTGATAGGGACAACAAGTTCCTAAGTGCTTTTTGGTAGGAGATTTTTAGATTATGTGGTACTGTGCTCACTCCAAGCACAAGTTATCACCCACAAACTGATGGGTAGACCGAGATAGTGAATAAGTGGTTGGAAGGATATCTTAGAAACTATGTCTCAGAGCAGCAGAATACATGGGTGAGATGGCTTCACCTAGGAGAGTATTGCTACAACTCCTCCTATCATATGTCCATTCGGATGTCACCATTCATGGCACTATATGGTTATGAAGCTCCTAGCTTCGCTGACTTGGTATTTGGTGATAGCAGAACCCCTCAGACGAAGGATATGATGCAATAGAGTCAAGATATTTTGAGGATTCTAAGGGACAATATCTAGCATGCGTAGAATCAGCAGAAGTTGTATGCTGATCAGCAGTGAATTGATGGTTTATTTGAGGCTCCAACCCTACAGATAGTCTACTCTCAAGAAGAGTTGAGTTGAGAAATTGAAGCCACGATTCTATGGGCCTTTCAGAGTCAACAGGAGGATTGGAGAAGTGGCATATGAGTTGGAACTACCGGTGAGCAGTAGGATTCATAATGTATTTCATGTGTCTCCACTTAAGAAGGCTCTTGGACATAATGTTGTTGCTTCGGTAGAGTTACCTCCACTTGATGAGGAGGGAGAGCTAGTTTTGATTCCTGAAGCTACCCTTGATTTCAGGGAGCGTTCTTTGAGAAGGGGGATCAAGGAATACTTGATCAAGTGGAAGAATTTGCCAACAGAGGATGTTACGTGGGAAAATGAGGAGATTTTATTGCATCTAACCTTACAGTTGCTTGAGGACAAGCAATTTTGGGGAGGGCGGACTGTAATGTCCCCTTCTCAATGATGTGCTTTCAGTGGTCCATTGGCCTATTCCAGAGACCCATAGGCTATGTGGAATGAAGAATTAGGGTTTCAAACGTTGGTGAAGCAAGAACTTACTATTTTTAGTAAGTTAGGGGTTGGCTGTTTGGATGATGTTGTCTTACTGAGCTTTCCATGCTCTGTCACTGCGTGCGAAGATCATGCTTTTCAGAGTAGTTATTCACGACTTACTATTTTTAGTAAGTGGCAGTATGGAGCATTTCTATTTTTGGCAGTGGACAAGGCCCTGATCCTATAGCAGTTCTATGGTCTTCTTTACTACGCTTCATCTTGATATTGTTGATGATCAGTATGGGAGTCATAAGTGATTTAATTAAATATTATTTCCTTATCTAGGGTTTAATATTTAAATATTTGTATTTACTGATTAAATGTATTGAGGATGACTTAGGGAAAAATAATTATTTGATATCCATGTGTTATTTTCCTAAGTCCAATGGTGTATTATTTGGTGGCAATTTGGAAGGATAAAACATCTCTTGTTTTATAATTTTTATATTGCAAAAAATGCCACCAAAGGCAAAGTTCGAACTTGCCTAGGAAGAGGGGAAGTGGGCGCCATGTTGGGAGGAGACTTGAAATGAAATGAAGGGAGTTTGAGTTGAGTTTGGGCACCATTTGCATTTGAATTTGGGGGAGCTTGGAGTTATAAATATGAGCCTTGGGCTCTCATTTAACCATCTTGAAAAATTGCATCGTTATGCTACTGGATTGGCATATGAACTTTGAAGCTTCGGAGTGCGGCTCCCTAGTGTTTCCAATTTCATACTTGAAATATAGTACCTAGCTGTGTGATGTATTCTATGACATTTTCAATGCATAATTCAATATTTTCGAAGTGTGGAGTGATTTCTGGAGTTGTTGGTTTCCCTGTGGCTGAAGCAAGTTTTCGATCATACCTCCTTGCCTGAGCGACTAATTATTCTGGGTACTGGCTCAAACCTCCTTCTTGCTATTGGCGATACATCTTGTAAGTTTGTAGCACCATATTCTGAGTTTTGAATTTTATATTGCAAATCGAAATATCCTAGCTAGGCATGGGTTTTGGAGAGTGCATTGGGATGCATGCAAGGTGTTTTGGAGTGTTTGGTAGCTCTATTTTGGTTTGTTCTTAGTTGTTGCTTGTCTAGTGTTTGTTTGGGAGTGATTTGGAGTGAATTGAGGGAGATTTGAGTGAGATATGAGCAATTTAGTGAGTTTATGGGTTGTTGGTTATGCATTTCCAGCCGACTGTTTTTGTGTTGAATTAGTTTGATGATCATTATCTCTTGTGTTCAGCAATATACTTCTACTCTCACTTTCCTCTCTATTGTAAGATTTAGTAGTACTACTAACTGTTCTAGATTGTAATCTTCATATCCTGCTGAAAAGTGGAAGAGGCTGGCTTGCCGCCTATATCTGATAATTTGTAATTCAGTCCTCCCGCTGCATAAGCAATTGAGTGATATTGGTTGTAATGATCCTCCCGCTGCATAAGCGGTTGAGTTGAGTAGTTTGTAATTCAATCCTCCCGCTTAAATATTGTGGTAGAGTGATTTGTGTTTGCAGTGTTGTTCTCTTGGCTGGTTCACCGCCAAGTTCCTTGCTTTCCCGCTGGATAAGCGGAAGGGGCTGGTTTGCTGCTCGTTATTGTATTTCAGCAATTCAGCAGTTTATATTTAACGATCCCCTGCTACCGTATGCTCTCACCCTCCCAGTTTGGGCTCTCGGTAATCAAAAAGTGTAGGGTTCCTTCCAGTCGTATGGTTTTCATTATTCTAACCCTAACGGGTGATTGCTGATTGTGATATTGCTCTGAAAAACAAAAAAAAATTAGTGGGAATATTACATAATGAGCTTCCAAAATATTCCCAAAAATCAATTCTGATTCGAATCTTAATGTCCCCTTGGTTATGAAAATGAACTGGATCTCTTTTATTTCTTCTATGAAGGGAAGGGTTCCTATTGATTGTAGAACTTGGGATAAACTTATATGGGATAGTACCAAAGGATCAGGAGTGTATATAGTGAGAAAAAGATACCAAACACTCAGAGCTATTCATCCCTATATGCCTGGATGGAATCATATATGATACAGGGAAGCTATTCTGAAAATCATTTTTTTCTTCTGGCTAACTAAGCAAAATCAGAAACTCGCTCTGGATAACCTGAGAAGAAGATGTGTTGTTGGTCCTAATTGGTGTGCTCTTCGAAGCAAGATGAAGAGTACAAAGGGCATCTCTTTATATACAGTGGTTATACTAAAGAAGTCTAGAAGTATCTCCTTGGCAACTTTGTGCTTCAAATCTCTGTTACTTCTTCCTTTTAGGAAGCCATTAATAATTCCTAGCTCAATTGAAAATGTGAGAAAAGAATCTCAGCAGCCTTCTGCTATAAAGCATCTCCTCCCAAGGTACCTCTTTGGGGAAATTTGGAAAGCTAGAAATTCTTAAGTTTTCAGGAACTGAAATTCCCCAACCGAGGTCACTGTTAATATTGATCAGTACTCTTAAATGAGACTGCCAACTGCCAACCATTACCACTTCTCTCCCAAAAGGGAGAATTTGATGAAGGAGAGAACCCCTCCTTTTTCCCTGGCTTCTCCCTATTCTTCAATGGGGAATCTAAAAGGAATGAAGGATTCGCTAGGGGAGGGGGAATCATCCTGCACAACAATATATTCTGTCTTAGTTTCCTGCTGGCTTTGGCATCTCATCGAACAATTAAGCTGAAATTCAGGCTCTTAAACTGAGTCTCAGGCTGCCTAACCAAAAAGGCATTCTTTTAAAGTTTTTGGAAACTCTCAACTCATTATTAATGCAGTGACCAAGGCTCACTACAAATCTGTTAGCATTGCTTAAACTGTTAAAAGTTATTCAAACTCTCACTGCTCAATTTTTGCAGGTTGATGTTCAACATGTACAAAGCAAGCGCAATAGGGAAGTGGATAGAATGGGTAAAATTGAGGTTACACTGAATGCTAGAACTCTACTAATGCGGTGAAGCTCTGCTAAGTAACAAATACTTTTATCTTGGAACCTTCTGTTCCTTGCCCAAACTGCTAGGTCATTGGACTATTGTCTCCTCTTCTACTCAGTTCTGATAACACCCATCAGATGCTGAGTGATATGTTCTTATTTGATCTGTGTGTTTGCACTGCTCTGTATTCTTTGTAATTTATATTAATAAAACTATTTAATTCTATAAAAAAGCACTGTCAACCCCACATCCAAGTTTTGCAAGCAATCCTCTACCACTTAGATCATAATTAGTTATTAGGATGAAAACTCTCAATCCAAAACAAAATATGCAAATTAAAAAACAAATTTCAGTTAACATAAAAAAAATCTTATAGTATAACACAAACCTTTGTCTTTGCTTGAATTTTGTTCTTCTCAGCTTCCTTGGCATTCAGTTTTTCTTGCAATTTCATATAGAACTGGATCAAACCAAACTTCCATCAGACTATACACAGAAAGTTGTTTCTAAAAAACATATAATGAAATTTATAATGACAATGCAAAGAAACAAGCTACACAATGAGATGCTTATGGGAATCTAGGCCTGTAATAAAAACACATTACAATATATTTTCCGATTGCATTGATGGAAAAAATCACATAGCATCCATGCTTTGGATATCAAAGGCCCCCAAATATCTTAGGATTTACCATTTCACAAAGAAATAAATAATATAAAAAATAAAAGGTGCATGGTCCATGAAAATACTTCAACTTGCATTCAAAAACTCTCAAATTAAATCTGGAAATACAAACCCTGCAAAATTGAAGGTATGAAGGTATTATGACCAAAAGCTCTCTTTTCTAAAAATGTCTTTACTAAGCATAATGTAGTATATTATCTTATGTTTTTGTAACAAGTGTTAGAAGACCTCACAGATTGATAATGAGTGAACTTTTACTAAAGTTCAAGACTGTACAAGTTCTAGCACATATAATTCTGAAATTATTACTTTAACAGTCCAGAAGACTAACAAACAAAATGACAGGTAGATATTTTCTAAAGCAACTTTACTGAATTTAAAATAAGTAGAGAAAGGATAAAATGTTTAGAGATTTGGGGAAATAAACAGCATTCTAAAGAGGTATAAGTGGAAAAACAATGGACAAATACATCACTGCTTTGGTTGCCAAAGCAACAGATTGGTACATGGAATAAAGCGCCTTACCTCTTTCCGTTTCTCTGCCCTTTCAACACTTTTCAAGCTAAATGTTGTTGAGGACACCTTTGAATTTAATTTTCTCCCATTAACACTGATAAACAATTCCACTCAATCTTTTTATCAGGATTTAGGAAATCCAAAAAAAATGAAAGTTCATCTGCAACTTTATAAACAAAGATACAATTTGTCCTTCAAAGCTAATAAGGTCCCTATTTCTTTTATATAGGTTCTAGAACCCAACTCGTTATAACATGCCATACTCTAAATAAAATGCCAAGCAAAGCATGTCAGCTTTAGCCTTCGGCCACCAGAAATCACATAACTACCAGCAGTTTCATCTCATACCATTATACAAGTAAAAACATCACACATAGTTACAACTTCCAGATAATTCTTTATAAGAGATACCTGGTTTCACTTGAACCATTTTTATCTTCGCTGTCTTTCGATCCAACCAACTTTGTGCACCTTTGTGCACTCTTATCATCACTTCTGTAAAATTCATAGACGTTGTAATTCAAGCACATAAAAAACTGAGAAGATAAATGAGACACAAAAATAGGGATAAAAACCACTCTGAACTTCTTAAGTTTTGATCCTTTAAATTCAGATTTGTTAAGTCTGAATCAAATGAATCTAGGGAAAAGAAAATTAGAAGCTTTAACTGAAACATAAGGGTCAGTTATACAGTAATCTCTTTACAATTTACCTTCCATGTTTCTGATGAGGAGTTGTTGAGCCAGCAACTTCCTTTCGTATTACATTTGCAGGGGCCTGGAATCATGCTTTTGCTTCAGAATGTTCGGGCTGAAAATATATTCTACTAAGGCTCTTCACAGAACTTGAAAATTAAATTGCAATCATAACTTGAATTACCACAACCACGAATTTCATTTTACATTTTAGCCTGACTCTGTGAAAGCTAGTTTTGAGTACTCAAGGAAGGATCATTTGGAAAATTTGATGGCCAAGTTTAAAATTCAAAATGAGCTGCTTTTCATTTACTCATCATATATAAGCTTGAACTAAATGAAAACATTTTATTTTTAAATTTGCGAGTAAAACTTCGCTAATGCTTTTCACATAAGTAAAAAAAAACATATCCCAAATCACTCTAAACTTCTTAGTTAATGTCGTATGACAACTGTAATCCAGTTGACACCAACCTCAATTTTGGCCAGTCCTGGGATGGACAAACTGTGTCGAAAAGTCTTGAAAGCACACTTCACAATCTCTTTGTCTCCAAGATTTTGAACAATAGAAACCCGCCTGTCAGTAGCAAGAACAAATGGCTGAGGAACTGTGATATTAGCAGGCCGTTGAGATCCCAAACAGAGGGACATGTGTATGGAATCAGATACTGATCTTTTGTTTTCTCTTGCCTGCAGACCAGGTTTTTTCTTCTTGGGAATTGTCTCTTCCTTTCCTACTTTTCTTGGCACACAGGGAAGATTCTTAGCATAATAAGAAGTGTTAGGATTTGAAGGAACAGATGTTCTGCCATTTGACAAGTTTGTTGCAGATTCCTTTCTGTCATGCTTGGTTTGAGATGGTACATGCCCATTTGAAGAAGAAGCCTCCTTGACCAAGACAAACATAATAAATAAGTAAAAAATAAGACTCTTGTTAAGGAAGACACACTAAGAAACTCATTTTCTCTGTTCAGGAAATCATCTGTCAATGTCATTGTAATAGATTCATACTAATGACGTATAAGGGGACCCCATGTAAACTTTTCATGTCAAAACTAATCTGAAGTACTGTATAAGAAAAAGATGTCAAAATAGTTATTACCTTCTTAGGAAAGAACTTTTCTTTTTGCTTGGATTTGTTGGAATAATCTATGGCATGCTCTAAAGAATCCTTCTTCATCATCTTCTTTCCATCCTTTTCTGGACCATTGACTGCACCTTGTTGAGCCAAAAGAATCTCACCCATTGTTTCCATCTTTGGATCCTCTGGCACAGAATCTACGACCAATTTAATCTCAGTCACTGGACAAACCACCTCTGCAGGTATTGCTTCATGGTGGGTTATGTCCATTTGTGAAGAAGAAACATCAGTAGTCCCAGCCTCATGGTAGGCTCCATGTATTTGTAAGGAAGGCACATCAGTCTCGGTTTCACCCTTTTGTGAACTGGTTAAATCATTCTCTCTAACAATCTTTGGAGTTATTTCTTTGTTAGTCTTTGCATACAAAGAAGCGTGAGGATTTGAAGGCACAGATGTTCTGCCATTTGACATTTTTGTTGCAGATTTCTCTCTGTCATGCTTGGTTTGGGATGGTACAAACCCATTTGAAACAGCAGTCTCCTGGACAAAGATAAACATCATGTACAAATAAAAACTAAGATTCTTGTTAAGGAAGAGACACTCTAAGAAACCATTTTCTTTGGTCGGGAATTTTTCTGTCAATACTAATGATATTGAGGGAATCCCTTTAAATTTTTCAAGTAAAAAACATTTTGGAGTACCATATAAGATAAAGATACCAAAATACTTGAAAAACAATTTGGAGTACCATATAAGATAAAGATAACAAAATAGTTTTTACCTTTGGAAAGGGCTTTTCCTTTTGCTTGGATTTGTTGGAATAATCTATGGTATTCTTTAAAGAATCCTTCTTCTTCATCTTCCTTCCGTCCTTTTCTGGACCATTTACTGCTTTTCGCACCTGTGGAATGGTAGCACCCTGTTGAGCCAAAATAGTCTCACCCATTGTTTCCATCTTTGGACCCTCTGGCACAGAATCTACAACCAATTTAATCTGTGTCACTGGAGAAACCACCTCTGCAGGTATTGCTTCATTGTGGGTTGCATCCATTTGTGAAGAAGAAACATCAGTTGTCCTAGCCTCATCGTAAGCTCCATGTATTTGTAAAGAAGGCACATCTGTCTTGGCTTCATCCTTAAAATCATTCTCTCTAACAAACTCTGGAGTTATTTCTTTGTAATCCTCAGCGTAACAAGAAGTGTGAGGATTTGAAGGCATAGACGTTCTGACATTTGACAATTTTGTTGTAGATTCCTTTCTGTCATCCTCAGTTTGTAATGGTGCATGCCAATTTGAAGCAGCAACCTCCTGGACAAAAATAGACATGATATAGAAATAAAACTAAGATTCTTGTTAAAAAAGAGACGCACTAAGAAACTCAACTTTGTTCAGGAATTTATCTGTCAACCTCATTGTAATAGATTAATACTAATGATGTCTGAGGGTATCACTTGTAAAATTTTCATGTTAAAAATGATAACCATATAAAAAAAGATGCCTAAAAAGTTATTACCTCAGGAAAGGGCTTTTCCATTTGCTTGGATTTGTCGGAACAATCTATGGCATGCTTTAGAGAATCCTTCTTATTTATCTTCTTTTCATCCTTTTCTGGGCCATTGACTGTTTTCCCCACCTGTGGAATGGTAGCACCTTGTTGAGCCAAAATAATCTCACCCATTGTTTTCATCTTTGGACCCTCTGGCACAGAATCGATAACCAATTTAATCTCAGTCAATGGAGAAACCACCTCCGCAGGTATTGCTTCATGGTGTGTTACATCCATTTGTGAAGAAGAAACATCAATGGTCCTAGCCTCATGGTAGGATCCATCTATTTGTAAGGAAGGCACATCAGTCTTGGCTTCATCCTTTAGTGAACTGGGTAAATCATTCTCTCTAACAAACTCTGGAGTTATTTCTTTGTTATTCTCGGCATGAAAAGAAGTGTGAGGATTTGAAGGCTTAGATGTTATGCTATTTGACAATTTTGTTACAGAATTCTTTCTGTCATGCTCGATTTCGGATGGTACGTGCCCATTTGAACCAGCAGACTCCTGGACAAAGATAAACATGATATATTAATAAAAACTATGATTCTTATTAAGGAAGAGACACACTAAGAAACTCATTTGCTTTGTCCAGGAACTTCTCTGTCAATGTTATTGTAATAGATTCATATTCATGAATTCCAAAATAGTTATTAGTAATTACCTTAGGAAAGGGCTTTTCCTTTTGCTTAGATTTGTTGGAATAATCTACAGCGTGCTTTACAGAATCCTTCTTCATCTTCTTTTTGTCCTTTTCTGGGCCATTAACTACTTTCCCCACCTGGGTAAGGGTAGCACCTTGTTGAGTCAAGATAATATCATCCATCGTATTCATCTTTGTACCCTTTGGCACAGGATCCATGACCAATTTAAACTTGGTAACCGGAGAAACCACCTCTGCAGGTATTGCTTCATGGTAGGTTACATCCATTTGTGAAGAAGAAACATCAGTTGTACTAGGCTCATGATAGGCTCCATGTATTTGTAAGGAAGGCACAT